>NC_088357.1:13630000-13652500 GCF_036884655.1 Musa acuminata AAA Group | reverse complement strand
GCATCTTTTGCCACAATCGTAGGTTGCCATCACCACAACCTCAACCTAGCTACTTGAAAATCACTCCCTTGGGTCGCAGCAACTATAGTCATACCGACATAGTCGCCTTCCAGCCTACGACGCTCTCACCCAACGCAACGACAGAAATAGGATAGCAAATCTTCCTCCTCGCAGCGATCGCAGCACTACCCCCGGCATCCACTTCCTCGGCAAATTTGTGTCGACCGATGCCCTTGATCAGAAATCAGAAATAAGAACTGGGGATTATAGATTTACAATCTTATACAATGGCTACTAATAACTCAGTGAAAGCACAAATGGAAGCACTATAAATTAGAATTAAGAACCGGCTACAAGACACATTTAATGATTTCAAAAAGAGCATATTGGAGAGCCTCAGCAAATTTCAACAAGATGAGGGCTCAAGTTCTATATTGAACAGATCTGGAGATACAAGAAAAGGGCCCCAAGATTGTGACACAAACTACCCACACATTAAGGTAGAATTTTCGAAATGGGAAGATGGGGATCCGACCAGTTGGATCTCTAGTGCAGAAAAAAATTTTCGCTTTCACAGGATCCAGAAGAATCCAAGGTAGAAATTGCCTCAATCCAGCTAGACGGAGATGTAATCCAATGGTATGATTGGTATGAAACTTGCCACAGAGTTCCTTCGTGGGAGCAGTTCAAGAGAGGGCTTCTTGTTTATTTTGGCCCATTTAAATATGAGAATGTTGATGGATAGCTCGCCAAAATTCATTAGACTTCTACAATGTTGGAATATCATAACATATTTGAAAGATTATTAAATCAAGCCAGAGATTGGTCTGAACGACAACTAGTTGGCACATTTATTAAAGGACTTAATCCAGATATTTAGTATGAAGTCAAAGCTCATCAACCCCGTACTATGATCGCTGCAATATCATTCACACATTTACATAAGAAAAAAAATTAGTAGAGATAATTGTCGGAATAGAAGTGACAATAAACAGATGATCAGCAAGCCACTCGCCCAATCTATTCCTAGCCAGAACCTGAACACTCGAAGACTAACCTGAGAAGAACTCAAGGAAAGATCAGCGAAGGGTTTGTGCTGGCACTATGATCAAAAGTGGAGGAGGGAGCATCAATGTAAACAAGGGCAATTTCTTATGATTGAACCAATTGAGGCGAAATTGGAAGTTAATAATGTAGACTCCGATCATGAAGGTATGGATTCTGATGACGATGTTGGACCTATCATACATAGAATGCATGCATTAGCCGGCTACTCTAACTCACAAACTATGAATGTTGGAGGAACTTTGGAACATCAACATGTTACAATTTTGATTGATACTGGTAGCATTAACAATTTTATGGATAGTAAGGTTATCGACCGATTAGCCTACCACATTGAAGATTGTAATAAATTCGAAGTAAAGGTCGTCGATGGAAGGATATTAACCTATGATAGCAAGTGCTCAAAGATTAAACTGACTTTGCAGGGCTAAGAGTTACTAGTGGACTTCTTTTTGCTACCCTTGGAAGACTTTGAAGTGATGCTCAAAATTGAATGGTTATCAACTTTGGGTGATGTTTCGTAGAATCTTTTTAAACTAATCATGAAGTTTTTTATTAATGGAAAGCATGTGATCCTAAAAGGAAGACGTATAAGTAATGTCACAACTGCCACTAGCCATCGGATGGAGAGGGTTTTTCAGAAGACTGGAACACCAAAAGGCCAACCTATTACTTACACTATCAAGAAGTGGAGACAATACTTACTCGATCAACGGGTTGTGATGCACCGCAGATACCCTATGACTGAAATGCTGAAAGAGAAACTCCTTACGTTTAATGTTGCTCAACCTTGAGGACAAGGCTGTGTTAGGATCAACTCCTTAAGTTTTAGTGCAGCGGAAAACCTTTTACGATAAAAACTGCGTTCGTTCGTTAAAAGTGATTTCGGTAAGAAAGCTAATTCGTAAATCACTTTAACTTTTGTTTAAGCGAGATGCAGCAAAGATATAAATGCAGTTTGCAGTTATGATTCAAATCCGATAGTAGGCACAAACTGAAATATGATATTCGCACGAAGAAACTGATTTACGTCTAAATGCTGATCTGTAAATCACTTGATTAGGCGAGATGCAATTTAAGCAAGGATATAAAGGCAGTTTGCAGTTATGTGATAGAACCCTTGCAGATTCTAAACTTGGGGTTGATCTCTTTAGGGGATCGGCCTCCTTGGAACTCTATAGGGGTTCCTCCCTCCAAGTTGCTGCTCAAAGGCTGCAGAAAAGATTCATCTATTGCTTATGAAAAGAGGAGGAATACATGGCTATTTATAGGGCTTCTAAACCCTAACTCCTAATATGACTCCTACTTAAGACTCTTACTTCTAACCAACTCCTAATAGGACTCCTACTCAAGACTCCTATTCCCTTACAACTCCTAATTCTTCTATAAGAAAAAACCTCCTACATGAATGTCCCTCTCAATTAGGACTCTCCTAATTAGAGTCCTAACAGAATGTCCTTCTCAATTAGGACTCTCCTAGCTAGAGTCCTAACAGAATGTCCCTCTCAATTAGGACTCTCCTAGCTAAAGTCCTAATAGTTTTACATGAATGTCCCTCTCAATTAGGACTCTCCTAGCTAGAGTCCTAACAAACTCGCCCTCTTCAAATCAGCCTTGTCCTTGAGGCTGACGATTCATGAATTTTGGAAATTTGATCTTCAAGTCATCATAGTTCTCCAAAGTGGCATCTTCTGTTAGTAGGTTTGCCCACTTTATTAGCAATTCAGTAGTGGATTGTCGTCGTCGAGTCATAATCCGTCGATCAATAATGGCACTTGGCTGAGTCTGAAGTCCTCCTTGGGTAGTCATATTAGGTGGGTGGCTTTGGGCTATCTCCAAGCACCTATTTACAACTTCTGTCTGGAGGTCGGTTTGTGAGTGATATGCCATACTCCTTTTCAATTTAGTACTCTTATAGTGTAATTCTTTTGAGTCCCAATTGTAATGAGCTATGGAGCTTGGTGCTTCCTCCAATTTTTTTATAATCTTACTAGTATCTGAATCTTCCTACCATTCCATCTTAATATCCTCAAGGAAGTCGCTGGTCGGAAGTGAAATGGCCAAAACTTCAGCTTGCTCGGGTAGTTGTGAAAGCGCATCTGCAAGAACATTCTCTTTCCCCTTTTTGTAAGTTATTTCATAATCAAATCCAAGAAGTTTTGTTACCCAGTTTTGCTGCTCAGGGGATGATATCTTTTGCTCCAAAAAGTACTTGAGGCTTTTATGGTCGGTTTTAATTTGAAATCGTCGACCAATCAAGTAGGGTCTCCACCTCATTGCTGCGCGCACAATGGCGAGCATCTCCTTATCATATGTTGACTTATTTTGATGGGAGGGAGATAATGCCTTGCTAGTGTATGCGAGTGGTCGACCATCTTGCATGAGAATTGCTCCAATTCCGACTCCAGATGCGTCGGCCTCAATAATGAAGGGTCGGTTGAAATCTGGTAGTGTTAGCACCGGCGTCGTCGTCATGGCTGCCTTAAGTTTGTCGAAGGCAACGGAGGCTCTGTTCGACCATTGGAAGACATCTTTTTTCAGAAAGGAAGTAAGTGGTGCACTGATCTCTCCATAGTTTTTCATGAACTTGCAGTAGTAGCTTGTTAAACCCAGAAAGCCATGTAGCAATTTTATGTTCCTCGGGGTCAGCCAATTTTGCATTGCTCCAATTTTGAAGGGGTCTACTGCCACACCTTCCTCTGATATGATATGCCCAAGATATTCCACCTTCTTTTGAAGAAAGCAAAAATTCATAGTGGTTATTGTGTATTCAAAAGGTGGTTTTCGGTATGTCTTCTTCGTATACTCGTATTTGATGATACCCGGATCGAAGGTCCAGCTTTGTGAAGATTTGTGCTCCCTTTCATCTTGCAACTCATCTACTACTAGAATAGGGTATTTATCCTTGATGGTTATGCCATTGAGAGTTCGGTAATCAACACATAATTGCCATATTCCATCCTTCTTTCGTATGAGGAGCACCGGTGAAGAGTAGGGGCTGTAACTTGGCCGAATAACTCCTGTTTTGAGCATCTCTTTTACAATCCTTTCTATTTCATCCTTCTGGAGATGTGGATATTGATATGGCTGAGCATTTGCTGAAGATTTGCCTGGAAGAATCATTATATAATGATCATGCCGACGGGTAAGAGGTAGGTTGCACGGTTTGTCAAATATATCTGAAAATTCAGCAAGCAAAGGAAGTAGATTTGGATCTTCAAATTTTGTTGGCTCTCCCTTAGTTCGTTGCTCAAGTTGTACCAAAAAGCCGCTGCATGCTTTATGCAAAACCTTCTTTATTTGTTGTGTGCAAATCATCATTACGTCGCCCCCATGTTTCCCGTGCAGTATCACCTGTTTCTCCTTACTGTAAAATTTTATAATTAGTTTCATAAAATTCCAAGAAAAATCACCTAATGTTGTCAACCATTTAATTCTGAGCATGGCCTCATGATCATCAAGAGGAAGAAGGAAGAAATCTGTAATTATCTCTTGGTCCTGCAGCAATAGTTTCTCCTGCGGGCGCCTACGATCACACTTCAAAATCTATCTGTCGGTGACCTTAACATCAAACCTGCAGCGATTCTCGATAGGTAATGCCATTCGGATAGCAACCTTACTGTTGAGGATATTATTAGTGCTGCCCGTGTCGATGAAAACAGTGATCGGTTGTTGTTTGAGAATGCCTCCAACTTTCATCGTTTGCGGGTTTGAGTAGCTGGCTAGTGCATGTACCGTAACTTCGGTCGGTTGTGGCTCTTCTTCTGCATCTTCTTCTTTATGTTCAATGCTCTCTTCTGGATATTCAATGACCTTTTCTTCTACTGGTTCAATGATAAAAAGTCTCCCTTTACTACAGCGATGCTCATGGCTCCACGGCTCGTTGCAATGCCAACATAACCCCTTCGCAGATCGCTCCTGAAGCTCTTCTCTTGTCAACCTTTTTGGTGCAGGGACTCGGTCAATAGTAGGGGGGCTAAGGGCTTCAATATTGCTGGTTGAGGAGTGACCCTAGTCCTTCGAGCTTCATGGTTCAATTTCTCCTCTTGATGTCGTGCGAAAGAGATGGCTGCCATAAGCGTGTACGGTTGTCGCGCTTTAACTTCTCCTCGGATCTCCGGTTTCAAGCCCTCAATGAAGGTCCTCAATAGCTGTTTTTGAGACCAATCACAAGTTTCATTAGATAACCTTTCAAACCTGGTTTGGTACTCCTGAATGGTGGAGATTTATCGGATCTTTGCTAGTTGTTCATCAATATTCTCGTAATCGGTTGGTCTGAAGCGAATCAGCAGTCCTTCTTTGAATTGTCGCCATGAAAGGACTCCATAAGTATGTTCAAACCAATCAAACCACTGTATAGCATCACCTTCAAGATGTATAGCTGCAATTTTCACCATAGATGCATCCGCGGTTTTATGGTACCGAAAATATCGCTCCGCGCGCGAGATCCAACCAATCGGGTCTCCTTCTTCCCATCTAGGGAAATCCACTCTCATGCATGGATAGTTGGGGTTGGTCATAGAGCTTCCCCTCTCTTGGAAGTCATATATTTGGGCTTGGTGTGATTGGGCAAAGCTCTCTCCTTGATATGATTTCTTCGGGCTTAGTGGTCGGCCCAATCTGAGTTCAGTAATGAGCATCCGAATCTTATCCTCCATTCGTGCCTCCAAGGTTTCGAATTTAGCATTGATTGCCTCCTTAGATGCCATAGTATATGCCCCCAAATCTATAATGTTAAGATCTCTCTTTTGTTGTTGGGTTAAAGGCATGTAATGGTTGAGAGAGGTGATGGTCGAAAGGGTTGGTGGATTGGTGGATGTAGGCTACGGTTTAGGCTTGTTTTGTTGCTGTTTTGGGTGCAGTTTGAGGGTGTGGTTTAGTGGGGTTTTAGGGCTGTGGATAAAGTTTTGGGTCTGTGGTAGATGGCAGCAAAGGTTTGATAGAAATCAGTGGAAGTTGCAGCAAGTATGTGCTGTCTTGTAAGAGCAGAATTATCGTCGAAGAAACAGCGGTTTCTCAACGAAATTTCCACCAAAAACTTAAGAGAATTGAGGAGGGAATTGACAGCAAAATCACAGTTTATATGACAGCAAGGATGTCTAATTTAATCAAGAAAATTTTGGAAGTATAACAGCAAGGAAATTGGTGCAAGCTGGGATAGCAGAATTCTCGTCGAAAAATTTCAGCAGTTTACGATGAAAATTTATAGCAACACAAAATCGGTTTTAGAGATGAATTCCTCAATAGATCAATCTTAGATGGAAGCCAAGATGATCTATAAAGTGTATAAGAAATTTCATTAAAAAAAAGATTGCAAATAGATGGGTTAAGGCAACAATATGCGGCTGAAATTTTCTATAGCACATATTTTTAAGTATAGCAGATTGGACGTAAAAGATTAGAAGTTTATATTGAGAATTTTTTGATGAAACCAAAGGAAAATCTACTATTAGGAAGTGTCAAAGCTATTATAAAAATTTCGTAGAGATTTGGATAGAAACAACGTAGTATCAAGATCAAATAATTAGTGCTATGCGGCTGAAATTTTACGGTGCAGATTTTAAAGTATAGCAGATTAGATGTAAAATATCAATGGTTTATATTGAGAATTTTTTGACAAAATCAAAGGAAAATCTGCTGTTAGGAAGTGTCAAAGATGTCATAAAATTTCATGGAGATTTGGATAGAAAAAACATAGTAGCAAGATCAAACAGACAGTGCTATACGGTTGGAATTCTGCAATATATCTTTCGTCGTAGAGATGAAAACTTTATAACGAAAAGTTTATGCAGTAATATAGGAATAATTTTTTTGGGATTTTCAAATAAGGATAACTAAATTGCAGCAGCAGTAAGGTAGAAAACCAGAACCTGTTGCAATTCACGGGGAGATCAAAGGATGATCCGTGGTGGTGGAGATGATGGCGAAATTCGGCGATGATCTTTTAAGCAATTGTGGGAATTGCTTTAGATGGTTGTGGAGGGTTGATGGATGGCTGTGGAAGGGCAGCGAGATGCCAAGAACGCTGCTCTGATACCAGGTGATAGAACCCTTGCAGATTCTAAACTTGGGGTTGATCTCTTTAGGGGATCGGCCTCCTTGGAACTCTATAGGGGTTCTTCCCTCCAAGTTGCTGCTCAAAGGCTGCAGAAAAGATTCATCTATTGCTTATGAAAAGAGGAGGAATACATGGCTATTTATAGGGCTTCTAAACCCTAACTCCTAATAGGACTCCTACTTAAGACTCTTACTTCTAACCAACTCCTAATAGGACTCCTACTCAAGACTCCTATTCCCTTACAACTCCTAATTCTTCTCTAAGAAAAGACCTCCTACATGAATGTCCCTCTCAATTAGGACTCTCCTAATTAGAGTCCTAACAGAATGTCCCTCTCAATTAGGACTCTCCTAGGTAGAGTCCTAACAGAATGTCCCTCTCAATTAGGACTCTCCTAGCTAAAGTCCTAATAGTTTTACATGAATGTCCCTCTCAATTAGGACTCTCCTAGCTAGAGTCCTAACATTATGATAGAAATCAAAACGTAAACGCAAACTGAAATATGATGATCATACGAAAAAATAAATTTACGTCTAAACGCTGAATCGGAAAGTGCCAAGCTTGAAACCCGATCATATATGCGCAGAAAGCAGTAAACTTTAGAGGAGGTTTGCAATAAAGATAATATGCTCAAAGTAAATGCAAACCGAGATTTAGAGTGGTTCGGTCAATTTTGACCTACTCCACTTTTGGCTTCCTCCACCGACGAGGTCACCGACGTCAACTAGAGGCCTTCCTTCAATAGGCGAAGGCCAACCACCCTTTTACAGTTTCACTCCTTTTGACAGGCTTAGGAGACAACCCTTACAGAATTTTCTCTCCTCTCTTTATAGCTCAGAACTTGGAAGAAAAGAGGGAGAAGAACTTTTGGCCTTTACAACAATTTTGAGCTATAAAACTCACAGAACAAGATCAGGATTTCGGTGTTAGTTGATTGTTGTTTCAGTGCTGAATGGGTGGGGTATTTATAGGCCCCAACCCAGTTCAAATTTGGAGCTTAAAACTGTCAATTCCCGGAATTCCGGGATCAGGCGGTTGCACCTCCTGATTGGAGCAGTTGCACCGTCTGGCAGAGCTCGAAGACTGAGCCTCTGGGCGGTGCCACCTCCTGTCAAGGGCGGTTGCACCTCCTGCCAGAGCTCGAAGACCGAGCTCAGGCGGTGTAACCTCCTGACTGAGGCAGTTGCACCGCTCAGCCAATGCTCGGAGACCGAGCCCAAGCGGTGCCACCTCCTGTCAGGGGAGGTTGCACCGCCCAATCTCGCTTGGAGATTGAGCCCAGGCGGTGCCACCGCCTGGCTGGAGCGGTTGCACCTCCCAGTCTCGCTCGGAGACTGAGCCCAGGCGGTGCAGCCTCCTGCCTTGGGCGGTTCAACTGCCTGGCAGAAATCAGGGTCCGAATGGGTTGATCCATTCGGCCCAATTTGG
Source organism: Musa acuminata AAA Group (assembly GCF_036884655.1). Taxonomy (NCBI): domain Eukaryota; kingdom Viridiplantae; phylum Streptophyta; class Magnoliopsida; order Zingiberales; family Musaceae; genus Musa; species Musa acuminata. The sequence continues at coordinate 13,643,949 of NC_088357.1, read as the reverse complement.
GTTTTTCAAGGGCCCAATTGCCCCAAGATTAAGTTAATGGGATCACCTCCCATTTCCAACTTAATCATTGTGCTAACTACGATATTTCCTAAGACATTTACTACAACTTGCTCCGGTGCATCAATCGCTTCTTCCGGCGAGCTTCCGGTGAACTTTCGTCGATCATTCGATGAACCCTCAGTGATGCTCCTGCGGACTTCCGGCAAACTCCTGGACTTGCGACGATCCACTTGGCGAGTTTCGACGAGCTTCTTTGGCAAGCTCATGGACTTCTCGGATTTGTTCCCGCAGAACCTCCAACGATTGTCTTGACTCCGGCGCAACTCCTGCTGCATGTCTTACTTTCATCGTAGTTAATCCTGCACACTTATCTCAACATATAGATTAGATAACAAATGACAATTGACTTCATCATCAAAATCCGAGATTCAACAATCTCTCCCTTTTTGATGATGACAATCAATTAATAATGGAGTTAACCTTAACTTCCCCTATCTATATGCCATACTTGAGATAAGTCTTTCTTAAATTCAAAACCTTTGAATTCAAGAGACATATTGATAAGTTAAAATCATTTAAACTTATCAATACTCCCATCATGATGTATCTCTCTGAAGATGATGTCAAGGGTTGACATTCATTTTTAAATTTTACATTACATGTTTGAATTATGGTAATAGTAGCAATTCATCATATTGTAATATATCAACATGTAAAACTGCGAAGTAAGATTTTGATATCATTACATGATACAAACAAGGCATAATGCAAATTATAGCAATCATAGCATCAATTCATATATCTCTTGGTGATGATATCTCTTGGTGATGCAAGCATGGCATTAATACTCATATATTTCTCCCCCTTTGTCATCAACAAAAAGCATGGTAATTATGATATCAGGAGAACAATATAAGCAAATTTTGAGCATAAGTGTGATAGTCGTTCATGCCTTTACTATGTTCAAGTTATTTTCCAATAGTAAGTGATAGAAAATCAATTGTACAAGCATGATATGTAGATCACTTTGAATACTTCTTCCTTTTTATTTGTTATAATCTTTTTGCATGAAGGAGGAAGGTCATTTGTGATACCAGCTATTTGTGAGTTTACTCTGAGTGAAGTTAAAAACCGATGAGAGATTAAATCATGCTTCAGGTATCAAGATATGTGTGAGAAACAACTCTTTGCAAGTCAAAACACAATCATCCATATTTCAAGATGGAATTCATAAGCAGGAATCATTTCATCAAATCCATTTTAGAAAAATATTTTTCATATATAAGTGTATGAGAAAATCCGATTTTTAGGATACCAATTGTTAAGCGAATCCAAAAATGAAATTAACACTTTCATGCATTCGGACAAGACTATGCTACAGATTTTCAAATACAATCATGAAGACAAAACATGCTTATTGTTATGGAAATTTTTGTATTCAGTACATAATTTCCAACATGTTATTTTGGCATGTAATGGCAATCAAGTGATTTGATCATTCAATAAAGTCCGAAAAATAATTTTAACTAGTTTATGTATTCGGACACATCAACATTCCTAATTCTCTTCTTATGAAATCAAATTGTTCTTCACTTAGAGGTTTTGTAAAAATATCAGCTAGTTGATGTTTAGTATCAATGAACTCTATGATTACATTATGATTAGTAACATGATCTCGTATAAAGTGATGTCTAATATCAATATGTTTTGTTCTTGAGTGTTGTATAGGATTCTTCGTTAAGCATATTGCACTTGTGTTATCACATTTAATGGGAATATTTTTAAGATGAATTTTATAATCTTCTAAGGTATTTTTCATCCATACAACTTATGCACAGCATGCACTTGCTGCAATATATTCAGCTTCGGTTGTTGATAGTGCAACCGAGTTTTGTTTCTTAGATGACCAGGAAACAAGGGCATGTCCTAAAAATTGACATGTTCCTGATGTGCTTTTTCTATCTAGTTTACAGCCAGCAAAGTCCGCATCAGCATAAGCAATTAACTCAAGATTCTTTGATTTTGGGTACCATAATCTTAGATTTGTGGTACCATTAAGATATCTAAGTATTCTTTTAACTGCTTTGAGATGAGATATCTTAGGGTTTGATTGAAATTTGGCACATAGTCCTACACTGAACATGATATCTGGTCTAGTTGTAGTGAGGTAAAGTAAACTTCCTATCATGCCCTTATAAGTTTTTTGATCGAAGCTTTCTCCATTTTCATCGATTTCTAACTTAGTGGAGGTGCTCATAGGAGTGTTAATAGCTTTTGAGTTATTCATATTAAACTTTTTTAGCAAACTCATAGCATATTTAGTTTGACTAATAAAGATGTCATTGCTTAGTTGTTTGATTTGTAAGCCTAAGAAGAATGTTAATTCTCCCATTAAACTCATTTCGAATTCAAGACTCATAGTTTTAGCAAAAGATTCACAAAGAGATTCATTCATAGAACCAAAGATAATATCATCAACATAAATCTGAACAATGAGAAAATTATTTTCCAAATTCTTGATAAACAATATAGTATCAACCTTGCCTTTTGTGAAATTATTTTCGATAAGAAAAGAACTAAGTCTCTCATACCAAGCCCTCGGAGCTTTGTTTTAAACCATAGAGAGCTTTAGTTAATCTAAACACATGATTAGGGAGGCTATTATTTTCAAATCCAGGAGGTTATTCAACATAGACTTCTTCGGAAATAAAGCCATTAAGAAAAGCGCTTTTAACATCTATTTGAAACAACTTAAAATTATTACTACTAGCGTAGGCAAGGAGCATCCTTATGGCTTCTAATCGAGCCACAGGAGCGAAGGTTTCTTCGTAATCGATACCTTCTTCTTGGTTGAAACCTTTGGCCACTAATCTAGCCTTGTTTCTAACCACGATACCATATTCATCTTTCTTGTTTCTAAAAACTCATTTAGTACCAATAACTAAATGGTCATTTGGCCTAGGAACAAGCTTCCACACCTCATTTCTCTCAAATTGATTTAATTCATCTTGCATTGCGATAATCCATGAATCATCTTTCATGGCTTCGTCAATACATTTGGGTTCAATTTGGGAGAGAAAAACGGAGTTGGAACAAAAATTTTTAAGAGAAGAACGTGTTTGAACCCCCTTTGATGTGTCTCATAAGATTAGCTCCTTAAGATGAGCATCTACATACTTCCAATCATTGGGTAAGGATGTTTCGGAAGTGGATGCATCCAAGTTGCTAGTTGGAGATGGGGTTTCATTTAAATTCAAGGAATCAAAATTAACTTCATCATCAAAATCATTTTTCCTGATTTCGGAAATCTCATTAAAGACAACATGAATGGATTCTTCAATAATTAAAGTTCTTTTGTTGAAGATACGAAAAGCTTTAGAAACCGAAGAATAACCAAGAAAGATTCCTTCATCGGATTTAGCATCAAATTTTCCTAAGTTATCTTTTTCATTCAAGATAAAGCACTTACACCCAAATACTTTAAAATATGAAACATTAGGTTTTTTGTTGTTCCATAACTCATAGGGAGTTTTGGTGAGTAAGGGTCTTACTAGAACTCTATTCAAAATATAGCATGCAGTATTTACATCTTCGACCCAAAAATATTTGGGTAGGCTATGTTCATTCAATATGGTTCTTGTCATTTTTTGTAAATTTTGATTTTTTCTTTCTACTACTCCAATTTGTTGAGGATTTCTAGGAGTAGAGAAATTATTGTTGTATCCATTGAGTTCACAAAATTCTTGGAAATTATGGTTTTGAAATTCACCACCGTGATCACTTCTAATTGACGAAATCATAGAACCCTTCTCATTCTGAACAAGTTTACAAAACTTGGTAAAATATCTAAAGCATTCATTTTTCTGTTTTAAGAAGTAAGTCCATGTGTATTTGCTATAGTCATCCACAATGACGAAGGCGTATTTGCTACCTCCTAGGCTTGATGTAGAGATTAGTCCGAACAAGTCCATATGGATCAATTGTAAGGGCTTAGAGGTGCTTATTTGATTCTTAGATTTGAAACTGCCCTTAATTTGTTTACCTAATTGGCAAGCATCACATACATTATCTTTGATGAACTTGATATGAGGAATACCTCTTACAAGTTCTTTAGATGATATTTGAGTGATTAGTTTCATGCTAGCATGACCTAATCTTCTATGCCATAGCCAAGCATCCTCATTCAAAATCGAAAAACACATTTCATTACATAAATCATTGATGTCAATAGTGTATATGTTATTTTGTTTTAATACAATCATAGACGTGTTTTTGTGTGGTTTTTCAATGATGCAAGTATTAGACTTGAATCTGACAATATATCCTTTATCACATAATTGACTAATGCTCAAGAGATTATGTTTTAAACCATAACTAACAAAACATCTTCGATAAAGAAGTTGGATTTGTTACCTATGGTTCCTTTGCCAATGATTTTACCCTTGTTGTTATCTCCGAAGGTGACATAGCCTTCGTCTATGCTAGTGAGCTTAGAGAATTGAGATGGATATCCGGTCATATGCCTTGAGCATCCACTATCAAGGTACCATCTCTTGCTCCTAGCTTGCGATGGTATAGGTTTCTACAAGAAAGGATGAATTTTAGGTACCCATTTGCTTTTGGGTGCCTCAAAAATAGATCTATATTGTTTATCATGTTGTATAAAATTTATCATGGTTCCTTTAGGAACCCAAATTAATTTGTTTGGACTAATTTTCTTGAATGGACAGTAATGCGCTTTGTGTCCAAGTTTGCAACAAAAGTTGTATTTGCTTTGGTGTCGAACATGTAAGATGGGGCCTTTTATGAAGATGGTTGGATTTTGATGAGGACTTCTCACAAATCCGATTCCACTTCTTTTGGGAACGTGACCCTTGTTTGCAAGGATCATGTTCAAGGACTTGTTACCAACCTCGAATTTCTTTAAGGTGTCCTTAAGTAGCATGTTTTCCTTTTGGAGAGTTTCTAGATCATGGCATTTTATGCATGAACCTAAACTATCATGATATTCAGTTTTTAACTTATCAAAATTACAAGTAAGACTATCATGCTCCTTTTTTAGCAATTTATATTTTCTACTAATAATCTTGCATTCATCAAATAAGTCATGGGAGGCATTTAATAATTTATCAAATGATAAATCTGCATATATTAAATTCGTTACCTCCTCTCCGATGGCCATTAAGGTATAATAAGCAACTTGCTCGGTGTTGGACTCCTCTTCTTCGGACTCGCTCGAGTCATCCCATGTTGCTTTGAGCGCCTTCTTCTTTGATGTTCTCTTTTTGACTTGGGGACAATCACTCTTGTAGTGTCCCGGCTTTTTGCACTCATAGCAAATAACTTGATCCTTCTTGGGTTCAAGTTTATTTTTTGTGTCATTCTTAAACTTGTTTCTTTTAATGAATTTTTTAAATTTTCTTGTTAGAAGTGCCAAGTCATCGTCACAGTCCTCATCACTTGAGTTTTCTCTCAAATGGTCTTCTGAAGTTCTAAGTGTCATATCCTTCCTGTTCTTTGGAAGGATGTCTTCTTGCTCTTCATGAGCTTTGCAAGTCATCTCGTAGGTCATTAATGACCCGATTAGTTCTTCAAGAGGGAAGTTGTTTAGATCTTTCGTCTCTTGAATATCAGTGACTTTAGAATCCCAACTCTTAGGAAGGGATCTTAGAATCTTATTTACAAGCTCAAAATCCGAAAAACTTTTTTCGAGTCATTTTAGACCGTTGACGACATCCATGAAACGGTTAAACATGTCGCCAATAGTCTCACTCAGTTTCATCCGGAAAAGTTCGAAAGAATGTAACAAAAGATTGATTTTTTACTCTTTCACTCTACTTGTGCCTTTGTGAGTCACTTCGAGTGTGTGCCAAATATCAAATGTGGTTTCACAAACCGAAACACGGTTGAACTCATTTTTATCAAGCGCACAAAATAAGGCATTCATAGCCTTTGCATTAAGAGCGAAAGCCTTCTTCTCCAATTCATTCTAATCGATCATCAGAAGAGAAGACTTCGAAAATCCATTTTCGACAAGATTCCAAAGTTCAAAATCCATAGAAATAAGAAAGATCCTCATTCAGGTCTTCCAATAGGTGTAGTCCGTCCCATTGAACATGGGTAGATGTGTAATAGAGTGGCCCTCTTGGTTTCCAGCGTATGCCATCTCTCTTGGGTTTTAATCCGTTTGAGAGTTAACCCCGCTCTGATACCAATTGTTAGGATCAAGAGCACTAAGAGGGGAGGGGGGGGGGGGGGGGGGTGAATTAGTGCAGCGGAAAACCTTTTACGATAAAAACTACGTTCATTCGTTAAAAGTGATTTCGGTAAGAAAGCCGATTCGTAAATCACTTTAACTTTTGTTTAAGCGAGATGCAGCAAAGATATAAATGCAGTTTGCAGTTATGATTCAAATCTGATAGTAAGCGCAAACTGAAATATGATATTCGCACGAAGAAACTGATTTACGTCTAAAGGCTGATCCATAAATCACTTGATTAGGCGAGATGTAGTTTAAGCAAGGATATAAAGGTAGTTTGCAGTTATGATAGAAATCAAAACGTAAACGTAAATTGAAATATGATGATCGTAGGAAAAAACAAATTTACATCTAAACGTTGAATCGGAAAGTGCCAAGCTTGAAACCCGATCGTATATGCGTAGAAAGCAGTAAACTTTAGAGGAGGTTTGTAGTAAAGATAATATGCTCAAAGTAAATGCAAACCAAGATTTAGAGTGGTTCGGTCAATCTTGACCTACTCCACTTTTGGCTTCCTCCACCGACGAGGTCACCGACGTCAACTAGAGGCCTTCCTTCAATAGGCGAAGGCCAACCACCCTTTTACAGTTTCACTCCTTTTGACGGGCTTAAGAGACAACCCTTACAGAATTTTCTCTCCTCTCTTTACAGCTCAGAACTTGGAAGAAAAGAGGGAGAAGAACTTTTGGCCTTTACAACAATTTTGAGCTCTAAAAATCATAGAACAAGATCAGGATTTCGGTGTTAGTTGATTGTTGTTTCAGTGCTGAATGGGTGGGGTATTTATAGGCCCCAACCCAGTTCAAATTTGGAGCTCAAAACTGTCAATTCTCGGAATTCCGGGATCAGGCGGTTGCACCTCCTGACTGGAGCGGTTGCACCGCCTGGCAGAGCTCGAAGACTGAGCCTCTAGGCGGTGCCACCTCCTGTCAGGGGCGGTTGCACCTCCTGCCAGAGCTCGAAGACCGAGCTCAGGCGGTGCAACCTCCTGACTGAGGCGGTTGCACCGCTCAGCCAGTGCTCGGAGACCGAGCCTAGGTGGTGCCACCTCCTGTCATGGGAGGTTGCACCGCCCAGTCTCGCTCGGAGACTGAGCCCAGGCGATGCCACCGCCTGGCTGGAGCGGTTGCACCTCCCAGTCTCGCTCGGAGACTGAGCCCAGGCGGTGCAACCTCCTGCCTTGGGCGGTTCAACCGCTTGGTAGAAATCAGGGTCCGAATGGGTTGATCCATTCGGCCCAATTTGGGTTTTTCAGGGGCCCAATTGCCCCAAGATTAAGTTAATGGGATCACCTCCCATTTCCAACTTAATTATTGTGCTAACTACGATATTTCCTAAGACATTTACTGCAACTTGCTCCGATGCGTCAATCGCTTCTTCCGGCGAACTTCCGTCGATCATCCGATGAACCCTCGGTGATGCTCCTATGGACTTTCGACAAACTCCTGGACTTGCGCCGATCCACTTGGCGAGTTCCGACGAGCTTCTTTGGCAAGCTCATGGACTTCTCAGATTTGTTCCCGCAGAACCTTCGACGACTGTCCAAACTTCCGTCGAACTCTCGAACTCCCAACGTGATCATTGTCTTGACTCCGGCGCAACTCCTGCTGCATGTCTTATTTTCATCGTAGTTAATCCTGTACACTTATCTCAACATATAGATTAGATAACAAATGACAATTGACTTCATCATCAAAATCCGAGATTCAATAGGCTGATATAAAGAGGGAGGAATTATTAGGATCTTTTTATTTTCTGAGCTTTTGAATAATGTTTATTGAGTCTGTCTGGTTCAGTTAGAGTCAGATAGAGGCTTATTTAATATTTATTTATTATTAAGAGTCCAAGTCCTAATGGACTCTAGGTGGAACCCTATAAATAGTGATGTAACCGTTTCTTTTTTATAGACAATGAAATACTATTCAGTCTTTTGACTAACCCCAAGAGACAAATCCCCTCGAAGTGATCAAGGAGGTCGATTCCCTCGAAGTGATCATCCCTTTTCTCTTCTTTCTTCTATGATAAAACCCTAGGATCTTATCAGCCACCGCTTGACCCAACTTTTAGGTCATTGAATGAGCCTTCCAAATGAGCCCAAATCAGTCTCAATTTAGGCATAATTAGCCTCTAATTAAGTTAGCATGATTACACCAAAAACTAATTCAATTATCCCCCTAAACTACTTCGGTCTAGACAAATGATTACAAAGTATGAATCCTTTGTTCAGCATGTCATTGGTTCATCTGGCCTTCGTCCAACCCTTTGGCGCATCGTCCTCTCTTTCGGCATAATACCCAATTAGCATGTTAACCTCCCGCAATATCCGATCTTCTTGGCGTAATGTCTGATCCTTCTGGCCTGATGCTCGAACTCATGGTAGGAAGTCCTTCTGCCAACACATCGGTTGGTCCTCTGGCCTAACGTCCTATCTTCTGACATAGTTATTCTAGCCCAACTTTTGATTCTTTCTACTTCAATCAATTTATCTTTACATGATCAAAGATAGTCCTGTGTTACTCAAATGCTGATTAGATCATAACTTTATCAATTGATTTCATCATCAAAATCCGAGATTCAATAACCTTCCCCTATTTTATGATGACAATTAATTGATGATGGAGTTTCACAAAACTCCATCTATCTATATGTCATAATTTCAATCATGAATTATATACAATACATAATATCAACATAATTATTACTTACATCATAAGTTGAAGTATTACATGCATAATTCTAAATCATCATACGTAATTTCAAAATATAAAGGTACATCATACCATGCATGGTTCAAATTTTAAACCATCATCATAACTTCTCCTCCTTTGTCATAAGAAAAAAAAGAGAAGTGCAACTAGCAAGTTTTTGAAACATGCAAGCTTGCAATTCTTGATACTAGTAATTTTTGCTTCTCTTTTGCGATGTGCAATATAGCAATTTTTCACTTCTTTGAAATATATAACCTAACTATTTTTGCTTCCTTTCGCAATGTGTGAGCTAGTAATTTTGCTTCTTTTTATAATGTGAAAGCTACTAATTTTTGCTTTCTTTTACAAAGTGCAAGCTAGCAAGTTTTCTCTCCTTGAAATGTGCAAGCTAGCAATTTTTTTTTTTTACGATGTACAAGCTAGTAAGACTTTCTCTCCCTTTGTCATTGTTAAAAAGAATGGAATAATACAATGTTGTAATTTTTTTCCCTTTACATCAATTTTCAAACTATGATAAATATTAATAATAGAGATAAATTTACATCAAGAGTGATCAATTTGATGATGGGGTATAGATAACCTAAACACAAAGGAGTCATATGAAATAAACAAATCTCATGTTTTGAATATCAAAATATCATGACTCATTTTGATAAGTCTTTTCTTTAGTAAAAAAAGAAGAATCATACGAGAATTAATAGTAGGAAATCTTGATTCATGAAAAAAAAAAACTCAAGTTATAATTCCGAGAAATAAAAAATAAATCATGATTCATTTGGATAGTAAATAGCAAAAAGAAACATAGGAGATAAAATGGTAAAATATCTTGATTCATGCATAAGAAATCTCAAGTCATCAAGATCATCATTTAGATAAAACTCGTTCAAATTCAAATCATCAAAATCACTTTCATAGTTCAAGAGATTTATAAAAATATCATAAATGAATTCATCAATCTCTTATTGAAAAACTCGATAAGATTGAGATAAAAAAAATTTCAAGAAAAAAATGTATTCATCTCTTAGTTTCAATTTATGTGATTGATTTCGTACAAGCATGCCCAAATCTTCTATGCCCAAATAATGCATCATCATTTAAAAACAAAAAGTAAGTTTCATTACAAAAGAATTCATTAAGATCAATAATATAACACATTAAACAACAAGGCATATTTAATCAAATAATTTCAATATCAATAATCATCCCTTTATTATTGTTGTTTCGGCTAGTGAGATTTGAAGTATTTTGGATCTCTGGTCATAAGCCTTGAGCATCCATTATCAAGATATCATTTTTGCTCCTAGCTTTCGATTATAGAGATGTCTATAAGAAAGGTTGGTTTGTTCTAGGTACCCATTTAACTTTGGGTCCCTCATGGTTAGATCTACCTATTTTATTTTTAGGTATAAATTCATTTATGATTCCTTTAGGAATCCAAACTAATTTATGAGTCATACTTTTTAAATAAATATTTATAAGCAAAATATACATATTTATTATAAAAATTATACTTTAACCGTAGGGGTAACATGCAATGTGAGTCCTTTAACAAAAGTAGTTAGCTTTTGTTGAGTGTTACTCACAAAGCCGATTCCTTCTTTTTTATGAATATAACCCTTATTAGTAAGAATCACGTCTAATAATTTGCTACCAATTTTAAATTTTCTAATTTTTGTTGTAATGATAATTTTTTCTTTTTGACTAAGTTTAACTCTTTATATTAAGTACAAGAGGTTAACATGCAATTATCATGCTTATTTTTTAATTTTTTAAATTTACTAGAGAAAAAAGCATGATCCGTTTTTAGAATTTTGTATTTCTTACTAACTAATTTAAAATCATTAAATAACTCATAAAATGCATCAAGTAATTCATTGTAAGGTAAAGAGGTTTCAGTTGAGTCACTTACCTCATCGTCGAGAGTCATCAAAGTGTAGTTCACCACCTCATCTTTATTTGTTTGCTCCTTATCTTTGGTTGCACTCGATTCATCCCAAGTTACCTTGAGTGCATTTTTCTTCTTTTGATGTGCAAGTATCTTAAAGTGCCCCGGTCGATTGCATTCATAGCAATTTATTTTATCTTTTTTAAGTTTATTTTTATTCTTATATTCTTGTTTTATAAACTTTTTAAATTTTCTTGTGAGAAGTTCAAAGTCATCATCATCAGCATCACTTGAGTTTTCTCTCAAGTGGTCTTCTTTGGTTCTAAGTCTCAAATCCTTCTTGTGATTTGGAAGGTTGTTCTCATATTCGTCATGAGTCATACAAGTCATTTCAAAGGTCATTAAAGACCCAATAAGTCTCGAGTCCTTTGCTTCTTATAGTGCCATCACTTTTGGATCCCAACTTTTTGGAAGGGATCTTAGTATTTTACTTATAAGTTTAAGGTTATAAAAATTTTTACCAAGTATTTTTAAACCATTGATGACATCCGTAAGATGGGTGTACATGTCTTCAATGATTTCACTTGGTTACATTTTGAAACAACTCAAAACTATGCATCAAAAGATTAATTTTAGAATCTTTAAGTCTACTTGTGCCTTCATGTGTGATTTCAAGTGTGTGACAAATATCATATGCAGTTTCACATATAGAAATACGATTAAATTCATTTTTGTCCATAGCACAAAACAAAGCGTTCATCGCTTTAGCATTCAAAGAAAAAGTCTTCTCCAAATCATTCCATTTGTTCATTGGTTTAGAATACTTTTAAAAACTATTTTCAAAGATATTCCATAAATTGAAATCCATATAAAGTAAATAAACTCTCATTCGTATTTACCTCTTGAATGCCAGAAAAAGTCATTTAGTTTCTCTTGGGTGTTAAACCAATTAAGAAAAACTTATCTTTGATACCAATTGCTAGAATCGACAACGACACTAAGAGGAGGGGGGGGAGGGGGGGGGGGGGTGAATTAGTGCTTTCGTAAACTTTCGACAATTCAAAAAATCTCATTCGATAAAGTCCGTATTGGAAAAATGTTTAACTTGAAAATATTCATAGAATGTAATGAGCAACAAAATCAGTAAGCAATAAAAGTAAATAGCAAGCGAAAAGATCACACCAGGTTATAGTGGTTCAGTCGTCGTGACCTACATCCACTCCCATTTCCTCCTTCGTCGGGGCCACCAACTTCCACTAACGATCTTCTTTCAAATGAGTGAAGATTAACTATCCTTACAACTCTTTCTCCTTTTTACAGGCTTAGGAGAGAATCTCTATACTTCTCTCTTTTACACTAAGAGCTCACTCCTCCCTTAGAAAGACCTCTAAACACTAGAAGGAAGAGACTCTACACTTCAAGAGAAATTACAATACTTTTCATAAGTACACTTTCCCCCTTTTTACACTTTTTCTTATTTTTTCCATACAAAAATTTGTAGGGCATTTATAGACCTCAAATGACTTCAAAAATTAAAGCCAAAATTTAAATTCTCAAGTTTTCGGGGTACTAGCGGTACCACTACCTATTAGTCTGATACTAGGCGGTACCATTTGCTAGTCATAGGTGCCCTACAAGCCAATCACGTGAGTGATGGCACGTGTGACTTGACACATAGTCTTTATGCTTATTATATTTTGATATTTATCACTTTATATTGCTTATTGTATATATACATATATATATTGTGATATCCTTGAATCTGTGCAATGAGAATCGAATCATGATGAGATCATGATATTGAGATCGATTTGCCTTTAAAGATAAATCCTAAATAATCCCGGTCATAGGTTACTCAAGAGGGACATCGAGATAACTGGACAAACTGGTGTGTTGGATAGGATACCCTATGCATTAGTAATATGGTCTATCATGTATGTCATGTTATGTACCAGGCCTAATATAGCGCATACTCTGAGTGTCACGAGCAGGTATTAGGCGGATCCAGGCTTGGAGCACTAGAAAGTAGTAAAGTGTATCCTTAAGTACTTGAGAAAGACTAAGGATCTTTTACTAGTATATGGAGGTAGTAGCCTCAGCGTTAAAGGCTACACGAACTCGAGTTTTCAGTCCGATGTCAATGATAGCAAGTCGAATTCAGGATATGTGTATACCTTGAATGGAGGAGCAGTGTGCTGGAAGAGTTCCAAGCAAGACACTACTGTTGACTCAACCACAAAGGCGGAGTACATTGTTGCAATAGAGGCAGCAAAAGAGGGAGTCTGGATGAAGAAGTTCATCACAGATCTAGGGGTCGTGCTAGGTAGCGAGGAGCTGATTTCCTTATATTGTGACAACTATGGGGCGATTGCTCAAATGAGAAAACCCATGTCTCATCATAAGTATTTTGAGGAGGTTCCAACTTATTGGAGAGATCATGACCAGAGGAGATGTAGCATTGGAAAGAGTTCCATCCGTAAATAACATTGTAGATCCACTGATAAAGCCGTTGTCTCATATTATCTTTGAGCGTCATAGGAGTCTGATGGGGATCAAACACATAGGTGATTGGATTTAGGTCAAATGGGAGATTGCTAGTCATCAGTACCCAACAAGCCAATCACGTGAGTGATGGCACGAGTGACTTGACACATAGTCTTTTTGCTTATTATATTTTAGCATTTATCACTTCATATTACTTATTGCATATATACATATATATATTGTGTTGCACTTGGATATGTGCAATGAGAATCGAATCATGATAAGATCACGATAATGAGACTAATTTGCCTTTAAACACAAATCCAAAATAATCCCGGTCATAGATTACTCAAGAGGGACATCAAGATAAGCGGACAGACTAGTGTATTATATACCCATCCATATGATGGATACAACTAGTCTCATAGTTGCTCATGTAGGGACATTAGGGATACAATACAGGTGCTCATTGGGGAATGAGTTCACTAATTGATCCGCTTATAGAATGTTGAATGGTTGATGATGCCTTATTATTAGATAGTGATTCCATAGTCCTAGTAGTGCATTTGGTCCTTAGACTTGAGACACCAAGGATGTCCTATATAAGTGTTAC